>NW_020645483.1:877633-880472 GCF_003573695.1 Papaver somniferum
TAGTGGTGTTCAGGAATTTGCACATCTCAACACCAAGAGGAAGAATGTGTTGAGGAAGCATGCCTAGCAACATAGTAGTGGTGTTGATAAATTTGCACGTCTCAACACCAAGAGGAAGAATGTGTTGAGGAAGCATGCCTTGCAACACAGTAGTGGTGTTGAGTAATTTGCAAGTCTCAACACCGAGAGAAAAATGTGTTGAGGAAGCATGCCTAGCAACACAGTGGTGGTGTTGAGGAATTTGCACGTCTCAACACCAAGAGGAAGAATGTGTTGATAAAGCATGCCTAGAAACACAGTGGTGGTGTTGAGAAATTTGCACGTCTCAACACCAAGAGGAAGAATGTGTTGAGGAAGCATGCCTAGCAACATAGTAGTGGTGTTGATAAATTTGCACGTCTCAACACCAAGAGGAAGAATGTGTTGAGGAAGCATGCCTAGAAACACAGTCATGGTGTTGAGGAATCAGCACATCTCGACACCAAGAGGAAGAATGTGTCGAGGAAGCATGCCTAGCAACACAGTAGTGGTGTTGAGGAATTTGCACGTCTCAATACCAAGAGGAAGAATGTGTTGAGGAATCACGCCTAGAAACACAGTAGTCCTGTTGAGGAATTTGCACGTTTCAACACCAAGAGGAAAATGTATTGAGGAGGCATGCCTAGCAACACAGTAGTGGTGTTGAAGAATTTGCACGTCTCAACACCAAGAGGAAGAATGTGTTGAGGAAGCATGCCTGGAAACACAGTAGTGGTGTTCAGGAATTTGCACATCTCAACACCAAGAGGAAGAATGTGTTGAGGAAGCATGCCTAGCAACATAGTAGTGGTGTTGATAAATTTGCACGTCTCAACACCAAGAGGAAGAATGTGTTGAGGAAGCATGCCTTGCAACACAGTAGTGGTGTTGAGTAATTTGCAAGTCTCAACACCAAGAGGAAAATGTGTTAAGGAAGCATGCCTAGCAACACAGTGGTGGTGTTGAGGAATTTACACGTCTCGACACCAAGAGGAAGAATGTGTTGAGAAAGCATTCCTAGAAACACAGTAGTGGTCTTGAGGAATTTGCACGTCTCTACACCAAGAAGAAAATATGTTGAGGAAGCATGCCTAGAAACACAGTAGTGGTAATGATGAAATTGCACGTCTCAACATCAAGAGGAAGAATATGTTGAGGAAGCATGCCTTGCAACACAGTAGTGGTATTGAGGAATTTGCAAGTCTCAACACCAAGAGGAAAATGTGTTGAGGAAGCATATCTAGCAACACAGTGGTGGTGTTGAGTAATTTGCAAGTCTCAACACCAAAAGGAAAATGTATTGAGGAAGCTTGCCTAGCAACACAGTGGTGGTGTTGAGGAATTTGCACGTCTCAACACCAAGAGGAAGAATGTGTCGAGGAAGCATGCCTAGCAACACAGTAGTGCTGTTGAGGAATTTGCAAGTCTCAACACCAAGAGGAAGAATGTGTCGAGAAAGCATGCCTAGCAACACAGTAGTAGTGTTGAGGAATCTGCACATCTCAACACCAAGAGGAAGAATGTGTCGAGGAAGCATGCCTAGCAACACAGTAGTGGTGTTGAGGAATTTGCACGTCTCAACACCAAGAGGAAGAATGTGTCGAGGAAGCATGTCTAGCAACACAGTAGTGTTGTTGAGGAATTTGCAAGTCTCAACACCAAGAGGAAGAATGTGTCGAGAAAGCATGCCTAGCAACACAGTAGTAATGTTGAGGAATTTGCACATCTCAAAACCAAGAGGAAGAATGTGTCGAGGAAGCATGCCTAGCAACACAGTATTGGTGTTGAGGAATTTGCACGTCTCAACACCAAGAGGAAGAATGTGTTGAGGAAGCATGCCTAGAAACACAGTAGTGGTGCTTAGGAATTTGCACGTCTCAACACCAAGAGGAAGAATGTGGTGAGGAAGCATGCCTAGAAACACAGTAGTGGTGTTCAGGAATTTGCACATCTCAACACCAAGAGGAAGAATGTGTTGAGGAAGCATGCCTAGCAACATAGTAGTGGTGTTGATAAATTTGCACGTCTCAATACCAAGAGGAAGAATGTGTTGAGGAAGCATGCCTTGCAACACAGTATTGGTGTTGAGTAATTTGCAAGTCTTAACACCGAGAGGAAAATGTGTTGAGGAAGCATGCCTAGCAACACAGTGGTTGTGTTGAGGAATTTGCACGTCTCAACACCAAGAGGAAGAATGTGTTGAGAAAGCATGCCTAGAAACACAGTGGTGGTGTTGAGAAATTTGCACGTCTAAACACCAAGAGGAAGAATGTGTTGAGGAAGAATGCCTAGCAACACAGTAGTGGTGTTGAGGAATTTGCACGTCTCAATACCAAGAGGAAGAATGTGTTGAGGAATCACGCCTAGAAACACAGTAGTCCTGTTGAGGAATTTGCACGTTTCAACACCAAGAGGAAAATGTATTCAGGAGGAATGCCTAGCAACACAGTAGTGGTGTTGAAGAATTTGCACGTCTCAACACCAAGAGGAAGAATGTGTTGAGGAAGCATGCCTGGAAACACAGTAGTGGTGTTCAGGAATTTGCACATCTCAACACCAAGAGGAAGAATGTGTTGAGGAAGCATGCCTAGCAACATAGTAGTGGTGTTGATAAATTTTCACGTCTCAATACCAAGAGGAAGAATGTGTTGAGGAAGCATGCCATGCAACACAATATTGGTGTTGAGTAATTTGCAAGTCTCAACACCAAGAGGAAAATCTGTTGAGGAAGCATGCCTAGCAACACAGTAGTGGTGTTGAGGAATTTGCACGTCTCAACACCAAGAGGAAGAATGTGTTGAGGAAGCATGCCTATAAACAC
>NW_020645483.1:880722-882471 GCF_003573695.1 Papaver somniferum
ACCAAGAGGAAGAATGTGTTGAGAAAGCATGCCTAGAAACACAGTGGTGGTGTTGAGAAATTTGCACGTCTCAACACCACGAGGAAGAATGTGTTGAGGAAGAATGCCTAGCAACACAGTAGTGGTGTTGAGGAATTTGCACGTCTCAATACCAAGAGGAAAAATGTGTTGAGGAATCACGCCTAGAAACACAGTAGTCCTGTTGAGGAATTTGCACGTCTCAACACCAAGAGGAAGAATGTGTTGAGGAAGCATTCCTTACAACACAGTAGTGGTGTTGAGTAATTTGCAAGTCTCAACACCGAGAGGAAAATGTGTTGAGGAAGCATGCCTAGCAACACAGTGGTGGTGTTGAGGAATTTGCATGTCTCAACACCAAAAAGGAAGAATGTGTTGTTAAAGCATGCCTAGAAACACAATCATGGTGTTGAGGAATCTGCACGTCTCAGTACCAAGAGGAAGAATGTGTTGAGGAAGCATGCCTAGAAACACAGTAGTGGTGTTGAGGAATTTGCACGTCTCAACACCAAGAGGAAAATGTGTTGAGGAAGCATTCCTAGCAACACAGTAGTGGTGTTGAGGAATTTGCACGTCTCAACACCAAGAGGAAGAATGTGTTGAGGAAGCATGCCTATAAACACAGTAGTGGTGTTCAGGAATTTGCACATCTCAACACCAAGAGGAAGAATGTGTTGAGGAAGCATGCCTAGCAACATAGTAGTGGTGTTGATAAATTTGGAAGTCTCAATACCAAGAGGAAGAATGTGTTGAGGAAGCATGCCTAGCAACACAGTGGTGGTGTTGAGGAATTTGCACGTCTCAACACCAAGAGGAAGAATGTGTTGAGAATGCATGCCTAGAAACACAGTAGTGGTGTTGAGGAATTTGCACGTCTCAACACAAGGAAGAAAATATGTTGAGGAAGCATGCCTAGAAACACAGTAGTGGTGTTGAGGAATTTGCACGTCTCAACACCAAGAGAAAAATGTGTTGAGAAAGCATGCCTAGAAACACAGTGGTGGTGTTGAGAAATTTGCACGTCTCAACACCACGAGGAAGAATGTGTTGAGGAAGAATGCCTAGCAACACAGTAGTGGTGTTGAGGAATTTGCACGTCTCAATACCAAGAGGAAGAATGTGTTGAGGAATCACGCCTAGAAACACAGTAGTCCTGTTGAGGAATTTGCACGTTTCAACACCAAGAGGAAAATGTATTGAGGAGGCATGCCTAGCAACACAGTAGTGGTATTGAAGAATTTGCACGTCTCAACACCAAGAGGAAGAATGTGTTGAGGAAGCATGCCTGGAAACACAGTAGTGGTGTTCAGGGATTTGCACATCTCAACACCAAGAGGAAGAATGTGTTGAGGAAGCATGGCTAGCAACATAATAGTGGTGTTGATAAATTTGCACGTCTCAATACCAAGAGGAAGAATGTGTTGAGGATGCATGCCTTGCAACACAGTATTGGTGTTGAGTAATTTGCAAGTCTCAACACCGAGAGGAAAATGTGTTGAGGAAGCATGCCTAGCAACACAGTGGTGGTGTTGAGGATTTTGCACGTCTCAACACCAAAAAGGAAGAATGTGTTGAGAAAGCATGCCTAGAAACACAGTAGCGGTGTTGAGGAATTTGCACGTCTCAACACCAAGAAGAAAATATGTTGAGGAAGCATGCCTAGAAACACAGTAGTGGTGTTGAGGAATTTGCACGTCTCAACACCAAGAGGAAAATGTGTTGAGGAAGCAT
>NW_020645483.1:882596-898634 GCF_003573695.1 Papaver somniferum
AGAGGAAGAATGTGTCGAGGAAGCATGCCTAGCAACACAGTAGTGGTGTTGAGGAATCTGCACGTCTCAACACCAAGAGGAAGAATGTGTTGAGGAAGCATGCCTAGCAACACAGTAGTGGTGTTGAGGAATTTGCACGTCTCAATACCAAGAGGAAGAATGTGTTAAGGAAGCACGCCTAGAAACACAATAGTGGTGTTGAGGAATTTGCACGTTTCAACACCAAGAGGAAAATGTGTTGAGGAAGCATGCCTAGCAACACAGTAGTGGTGTTGAGGAATTTGCACGTCTCAACACCAAGAGGAATAATGTGTCGAGGAAGCATGCCTAGCAACACAGTAGTAGTGTTGAGGATTATGCACATCTCAACACCCAGAGGAAGAATGTGTCGAGGAAGCATGCCTAGCAACACAATAGTGGTGTTGAGGAATTTTCACGTCTCAACACCAAGAGGAAAATGTGTTGAGGAAGCATGCCTAGAAACATAGTAGTGGTGTTGATAAATTTGCACGTCTCAACACCAAGAGGAAGAATGTGTCTTGGAAGCATGCCTAGCAACATAGTAGTGGTGTTGATAAATTTGCACGTCTCAACACCAAGAGGAAGAATGTGTTGAGGAAGCATGCCTAGCAATATAGTAGTGGTGTTGATATATTTGCACGTCTCAACACCAAGAGGAAGAATGTGTTGAGGAAGCATGCCTTACAACACACTAGTGGTGTTGAGTAATTTGCAAGTCTCAACACCGAGAGGAAAATGTGTTGAGGAAGCATGCCTAGCAACACAGTGGTGGTGTTGAGGAATTTGCATGTCTCAACACCAAAAAGGAAGAATGTGTTGTTAAAGCATGCCTAGAAACACAATCATGGTGTTGAGGAATCTGCACGTCTCAGTACCAAGAGGAAGAATGTGTTGAGGAAGCATGCCTAGAAACACAGTAGTGGTGTTGAGGAATTTGCACGTCTCAACACCAAGAGGAAAATGTGTTGAGGAAGCATTCCTAGCAACACAGTAGTGGTGTTGAGGAATTTGCACGTCTCAACACCAAGAGGAAGAATGTGTTGAGGAAGCATGCCTATAAACACAGTAGTGGTGTTCAGGAATTTGCACATCTCAACACCAAGAGGAAGAATGTGTTGAGGAAGCATGCCTGGAAACACAGTAGTGGTGTTCAGGAATTTGCACATCTCAACAACAAGAGGAAGAATGTGTTGAGGAAACATGCCTAGCAACATAGTAGTGGTGTTGATAAATTTGCAAGTCTCAACACCAAGAGGAAGAATGTGTTTAGGAAGCATGCTTATAAACACAGTAGTGGTGTTCAGGAATTTGCACATCTCAACACCAAGAGGAAGAATGTGTTGAGAAAGCATGCCTAGAAACACAGTAGTGGTGTTGAGGAATTTGCACGTCTCAACACAAGGAAGAAAATATGTTGAGGAAGCATGCCTAGAAACACAGTAGTGGTGTTGAGGAATTTTCACGTCTCAACACCAAGAGAAAAATGTGTTGAGGAAGCATACCTAGCAACACAGTAGTGGTGTTGAGGAATTTTCGCATCTCAACACCAAGACGAAGAATGTGTCGAGGAAGCATGCCTAGAATCACAGTAGTGCTGTTGAGGAATTTGCACGTCTCAACACCAAGAGGAAGAATGTGTCGAGGAAGCATGCCTAGCAACACAGTAGTAGTGTTGACAAATCTGCACATCTCAACACCAAGAGGAAGAATGTGTCGAGGAAGCATGCCTAGCAACATAGTAGTGGTGTTGATAAATTTGCACGTCTCAACACCAAGAGGAAGAATGTGTTGAGGAAGCATGCCTAGCAACATAGTAGTGGTGTTGATAAATTTGCACGTCTCAACACCAAGAGGAAGAATGTGTTGAGGAAACATGCCTTACAACACAGTAGTGGTGTTGAGTAATTTGCAAGTCTCAACACCGAGAGGAAAATGTGTTGAGGAAGCATGCCTAGCAACACAGTGGTGGTGTTGAGGAATTTTCATGTCTCAACACCAAAAAGGAAGAATGTGTTGTTAAAGCATGCCTAGAAACACAGTCATGGTGTTGAGGAATTTGCACGTCTCAACACCAAGAAGAAAATATGTTGTGGAAGCATGCCTAGAAACACAGTTGTGGTGTTGAGGAATTTGCACGTCTCAACACCAAGAGGAAAATGTGTTGAGGAAGCATGCCTAGAAACACAATAGTGGTGTTGAGGAATTTGCACGTCTCAACACCAAGAGGAAGAATGTGTTTAGGAAGCATGCCTATAAACACAGTAGTGGTGTTCAGGAATTTGCAGATCTCAACACCAAGAGGAAGAATGTGTTGAGGAAGCATGCCTAGCAACATAGTAGTGGTGTTGATAAATTTGCACGTCTCAACACCAAGAGGAAGAATGTGTTGAGAAAGCATGCCAAGAAACACAGTAGTGGTGTTGAGGAATTTGCACGTCTCAACACCAAGAAGAAAATATGTTGAGAAACCATGCCTAGAAACACAGTAGTGGTGTTGAGGAATTTGCACGTCTCAACACCAAGAAGAAAATATGTTGAGGAAGCATGCCTAGAAACACAGTAGTGGTGTTGAGGAATTTGCACGTCTCAACACCAAGAGGAAAATGTGTTGAGGAAGCATGCCTAGCAACACAGTAGTGGTGTTGAGGAATTTGCCCGTCTCAATACCAAGAGGAAGAATGTGTCGAGGAAGCATGCCTAGCAACACAGTAGTAGTGTTGAGGAATATGCACGTCTCAACACCAAGAGGAAGAATGTGTTGAGGAAGCTTGCCTAACAACACATTAGTGGTGTTGAGGAATTTGCACGTCTCAATACCAAGAGGAAGAATGTGTTGAGGAAGCATGCCTAGAAACACAGTAATGGTGTTGAGGAATTTGCACGTCTCAATACCAAGAGGAAGAATGTGTCGAGGAAGCATGCCTAGAAACGTAGTAATTTTGTTGAGGAATTTGCACGTCTCAACACCAAGAGGAAAATGTGTTGAGAAAGCATTCCTAGCAACACAGTAGTGGTGTTGGGGAATTTGAACGTCTCAACACCAAGAGGAAGAATGTGTCGAGGAAGCATGCCTAGCAACACAGTAGTAGTGTTGAGGAATTTGCACGTCTCAACACCAAGAGGAAGAATGTGTCGAGGAAGCATGCCTAGCAACGCAATAATGTTGTTGAGTAATTGGCAAGTCTCAACACCAAGAGGAAAATGTTTTGAGGAAGCATTCCTAGCAACACAGTGGTGGTGTTGAGAAATTTGCACGTCTCAACACCAAGAGGAAGAATGTGTTGAGGAAGCATGCCTAGAAACAAAGTAGTGGTGTTGAGGAATTTGCACGTTTCAACACCAAGAGGAAAATGTGTTCAGGAAGCATGCCTAGCAACACAGTAGTGGTGTTCAGGAATTTGCACGTCTCAACACCAAGAGGAAGAATGTGTTGAGGAAGCATGCCTGGAAACACAGTAGTGGTGTTCAGAAATTTTCACATCTCAACACCAAGAGGAAGAATGTGTTAAGGAAGCATGCCTTGCAACACAGTAATGGTGTTGAGTGATTTGCAAGTCTATACACCGAGAGGAAAATGTGTTTAGGAAGCATGCCTAGCAACACAGTGGTGGTGTTGAGGAATTTGCACGTCTCGACACCAAAAAGGAAGAATGTGTTGAGAAACCATGCCTAGAAACACAGTAGTGGTGTTGAGGAATTTGCACGTCTCAAAACCAAGAGGAAAATGTGTTGAGGAAGCATGCCTAGTAACACAGTAGTGGTGTTGAGGAATTTGCACGTCTCAACACCAAGAGGAAGAATGTGTTGAGAAAGCATGCCTGGAAACACAGTAGTGGTGTTCAGGAATTTGCACATCTCAACACCAAGAGGAAGAATGTATTGAGGAAGCATGCCTAGCAATATAGTAGTGGTGTTGATAAATTTGCACGTCTCAACACCAAGAGGAAGAATGTGTTGAGGAAGCATGCCTTGCAACACAGTAGTGGTGTTGAGTAATTTGCAAGTCTCAACACCGAGAGGAAAATGTGTTGAGGAAGCATGCCTAGCAACACATTGGTGGTGTTGAGGAATTGGCACGTCTCAACACCAAAAAGGAAGAATGTGTTGAGAAAACATGCCTAGAAACACAGTACTGGTGTTGAGGAATTTGCACGTCTCAACACCAAGAAGAAAATATGTTGAGGAAGCATGCCTAGAAACAAAGTAGTGGTGTTGAGGAATTTGCACGTCTCAACACCAAGAGGAAAATGTGTTGAGGAAGCATGCCTAGCAACACAGTAGTGGTGTTGAGGAATTTTCGCATCTCAACACCAAGAGGAAGAATGTGTCGAGGAAGCATGCCTAGCAACACAGTAGTCCTGTTGAGGAATTTGCACGTCTCAAAACCAAGAGGAAGAATGTGTCGAGGAAGCATCCCTAGCAACACAGTAGTAGTGTTGAGGAATCTGCACATCTCAACACCAAGAGGAAGAATGTGTCGAAGAAGCATGCCTAGCAACAGAGTAGTGGTGTTGAGGAATTTGCACGTCTCAACACCAAGAGGAAGAATATGTTGAGGAAGCTTGCCTAGCAACACATAAGTGGTGTTGAGGAATTTGCACGTCTCAATACCAAGAGGAAGAATGTGTTGAGGAAGCATGCCTAGAAACACAGTAGTGGTGTTGAGGAATTTGCACGTCTCAACACCAAGAGGAAGAATGTGTCGAGGAAGCATTCCTAGAAACGCAGTAATGGTTTTGAGTATGGAAAGTCTCAACACCAAGAGGAAAATGTGTTGAGGAAGCATGCCTAGCAACACAGTAGTGGTGTTGAGGAATTTGCACGTCTCAACACCAAGAGGAAGAATGTGTCGAGGAAGCATGCCTAAAAACACAGTAGTAGTGTTGAGGAATCTGCACGTCTCAACACCAAGAGGAAGAATGTGTTGAGGAAGCACGCCTAGAAACACAGTAGTGGTGTTGAGGAATTTGCACGTTTCAACACCAAGAGGAAAATGTGTTGAGGAAGCATGCCTAGCAACACAGTAGTGGTGTTGAGGAACTTGCACGTCTCAAAACCAAGAGGAAAATGTGTTGAGGAAGCATGCCTAGCAACACAGTAGTGGTGTTGAGTAATTTGCACGTCTCAATACAAAGAGGAAGAATGTGTTGAGGAAGAAACACAGTAGTGGTGTTCAGGAATTTGCACATCTCAACACCAAGAAGAAGAATGTGTTGAGGAAGCATTCCTAGCAACATAGTAGTGGGGTTGATAAATTTGCACGTCTCAACACCAAGAGGAAGAATGTGTTGAGGAAGCATGCCTTGCAACACAATAGTGGTGTTGAGTAATTTGCAAGTCTCAACACCGAGAGGAAAATGTGTTGAGGAAGCATGCCTTGCAACACAGTGGTGGTGTTGAGTAATTTGCACGTCTCAACACCAAGAGGAAGAATGTGTTGAGGAAACATGCCTAGAAACACAGTAGTGGTGTTGAGGAATTTGCACGTCTCAACACCAGGAAGTAAATATGTTGAGGAAGCATGCCTAGAAATACAGTAGTGGTGTTGAGAAATTTGCACGTCTCAACACCAAGAGGAAAATGTGTTGAGGAAGCATGCCTAGCAACACAGTAGTGGTGTTGAGGAATTTTCGCATCTCAACACCAAGAGGAAGATTTTGTCGAGGAAGCATGCCTAGCAACACAGTAGTGCAGTTGACGAATTTGCACGTCTCAACACTAAGAGGAAAAATGTGTCGAGGAAGCATGCCTAGCAACACAGTAGTAGTGTTGAGGATCTGCACATCTCAACACCAAGAGGAAGAATGTGTCGAGGAAGCATTCCTAGCAACACAATAGTAGTGTTGAGGAATCTGCACGTCTCAACACCAAGAGGAAGAATGTGTCGAGGAAGCATGCCTAGAAACACAGTAATGGTGTTGAGTAATTGGCAAGTCTCAACACCAAGAGGAAAATGTGTTGAGGAAGCATTCCTAGCAACACAGTGGTGGTGTTGAGGAATTTGCACGTCTCAACACCAAGAAGAAGAATGTGTTGAGGAAGCATGCCTAGCAACACAGTAGTGGTGTTGAGGAATTTGCACGTCTCAAAACCAAGAGTAAGAATGTGTTTAAGAAGCATGCCTAGAAACACAGTAGTGGTGTTGAGGAATTTACACGTGTCAACACCAAGAGGAAAATGTGTTGCGGAAGCATGCCTAGAACCACAGTAGTGGTGTTGAGGAATTTGCACGTCTCAACACCAAGTGTAAGAATGTGTTGAGGAAGCATGCCTAGAAACACAGTAGTGGTAATGATGAATTTGCACGTCTCAACACCAAGTGTAAGAATATGTTGAGGAAGCATGCCTTGCAACACAGTAGTGGTATTGAGGAATTTGCAAGTCTCAACACCAAGAGGAAAATATGTTGAGGACGCATGCCTAGAAACACAGTAGTGGTGTTGAGGAATTTGCACGTCTCAACACCAAGAGGAAAATGTGTTGAGGAAGCATGCCTAGCAACACAGTAGTGGTGTTGAGGAATTTGCCCGTCTCAATACCAAGAGGAAGAATGTGTCGAGGAAGCATGCCTAGCAACACAGTAATAGTGTTGAGGAATCTGCACATCTCAACACCAAGAGGAAGAATGTGTCGAGGAAGTATCCCTAGCAACACAGTAGTGGTGTTGAGGAATATGCACGTCTCAACACCAAGAGGAAGAATGTGTTGAGGAAGCTTGCCTAACAACACATTAGTGGTGTTGAGGAATTTGCACGTCTCAATACCAAGAGGAAGAATGTGTTGAGGAAGCATGCCTAGAAACACAGTAATGGTGTTGAGGAATTTGCACGTCTCAATACCAAGAAGAAGAATGTGTCGAGGAAGCATGCCTAGAAACGTAGTAATTTTGTTGAGGAATTTGCACGTCTCAACACCAAGAGGAAAATGTGTTGAGAAAGCATTCCTAGCAACACAGTAGTGGTGTTGGGGAATTTGAACGTCTCAACACCAAGAGGAAGAATGTGTCGAGGAAGCATGCCTAGCAACACAGTAGTAGTGTTGAGGAATTTGCACGTCTCAACACCAAGAGGAAGAATGTGTCGAGGAAGCATGCCTAGCAACGCAATAATGTTGTTGAGTAATTGGCAAGTCTCAACACCAAGAGGAAAATGTTTTGAGGAAGCATTCCTAGCAACACAGTGGTGGTGTTGAGAAATTTGCACGTCTCAACACCAAGAGGAAGAATGTGTTGAGGAAGCATGCCTAGAAACAAAGTAGTGGTGTTGAGGAATTTGCACGTTTCAACACCAAGAGGAAAATGTGTTCAGGAAGCATGCCTAGCAACACAGTAGTGGTGTTCAGGAATTTGCACGTCTCAACACCAAGAGGAAGAATGTGTTGAGGAAGCATGCCTGGAAACACAGTAGTGGTGTTCAGAAATTTTCACATCTCAACACCAAGAGGAAGAATGTGTTAAGGAAGCATGCCTTGCAACACAGTAATGGTGTTGAGTGATTTGCAAGTCTATACACCGAGAGGAAAATGTGTTTAGGAAGCATGCCTAGCAACACAGTGGTGGTGTTGAGGAATTTGCACGTCTCGACACCAAAAAGGAAGAATGTGTTGAGAAACCATGCCTAGAAACACAGTAGTGGTGTTGAGGAATTTGCACGTCTCAAAACCAAGAGGAAAATGTGTTGAGGAAGCATGCCTAGTAACACAGTAGTGGTGTTGAGGAATTTGCACGTCTCAACACCAAGAGGAAGAATGTGTTGAGAAAGCATGCCTGGAAACACAGTAGTGGTGTTCAGGAATTTGCACATCTCAACACCAAGAGGAAGAATGTATTGAGGAAGCATGCCTAGCAATATAGTAGTGGTGTTGATAAATTTGCACGTCTCAACACCAAGAGGAAGAATGTGTTGAGGAAGCATGCCTTGCAACACAGTAGTGGTGTTGAGTAATTTGCAAGTCTCAACACCGAGAGGAAAATGTGTTGAGGAAGCATGCCTAGCAACACATTGGTGGTGTTGAGGAATTGGCACGTCTCAACACCAAAAAGGAAGAATGTGTTGAGAAAACATGCCTAGAAACACAGTACTGGTGTTGAGGAATTTGCACGTCTCAACACCAAGAAGAAAATATGTTGAGGAAGCATGCCTAGAAACACAGTAGTGGTGTTGAGGAATTTGCACGTCTCAACACCAAGAGGAAAATGTGTTGAGGAAGCATGCCTAGCAACACAGTAGTGGTGTTGAGGAATTTGCCCGTCTCAATACCAAGAGGAAGAATGTGTCGAGGAAGCATGCCTAGCAACACAGTAATAGTGTTGAGGAATCTGCACATCTCAACACCAAGAGGAAGAATGTGTCGAGGAAGTATCCCTAGCAACACAGTAGTGGTGTTGAGGAATATGCACGTCTCAACACCAAGAGGAAGAATGTGTTGAGGAAGCTTGCCTAACAACACATTAGTGGTGTTGAGGAATTTGCACGTCTCAATACCAAGAGGAAGAATGTGTTGAGGAAGCATGCCTAGAAACACAGTAATGGTGTTGAGGAATTTGCACGTCTCAATACCAAGAAGAAGAATGTGTCGAGGAAGCATGCCTAGAAACGTAGTAATTTTGTTGAGGAATTTGCACGTCTCAACACCAAGAGGAAAATGTGTTGAGAAAGCATTCCTAGCAACACAGTAGTGGTGTTGGGGAATTTGAACGTCTCAACACCAAGAGGAAGAATGTGTCGAGGAAGCATGCCTAGCAACACAGTAGTAGTGTTGAGGAATTTGCACGTCTCAACACCAAGAGGAAGAATGTGTCGAGGAAGCATGCCTAGCAACGCAATAATGGTGTTGAGTAATTGGCAAGTCTCAACACCAAGAGGAAAATGTTTTGAGGAAGCATTCCTAGCAACACAGTGGTGGTGTTGAGAAATTTGCACGTCTCAACACCAAGAGGAAGAATGTGTTGAGGAAGCATGCCTAGAAACAAAGTAGTGGTGTTGAGGAATTTGCACGTTTCAACACCAAGAGGAAAATGTGTTCAGGAAGCATGCCTAGCAACACAGTAGTGGTGTTCAGGAATTTGCACGTCTCAACACCAAGAGGAAGAATGTGTTGAGGAAGCATGCCTGGAAACACAGTAGTGGTGTTCAGAAATTTTCACATCTCAACACCAAGAGGAAGAATGTGTTAAGGAAGCATGCCTTGCAACACAGTAATGGTGTTGAGTGATTTGCAAGTCTATACACCGAGAGGAAAATGTGTTTAGGAAGCATGCCTAGCAACACAGTGGTGGTGTTGAGGAATTTGCACGTCTCGACACCAAAAAGGAAGAATGTGTTGAGAAACCATGCCTAGAAACACAGTAGTGGTGTTGAGGAATTTGCACGTCTCAAAACCAAGAGGAAAATGTGTTGAGGAAGCATGCCTAGTAACACAGTAGTGGTGTTGAGGAATTTGCACGTCTCAACACCAAGAGGAAGAATGTGTTGAGAAAGCATGCCTGGAAACACAGTAGTGGTGTTCAGGAATTTGCACATCTCAACACCAAGAGGAAGAATGTATTGAGGAAGCATGCCTAGCAATATAGTAGTGGTGTTGATAAATTTGCACGTCTCAACACCAAGAGGAAGAATGTGTTGAGGAAGCATGCCTTGCAACACAGTAGTGGTGTTGAGTAATTTGCAAGTCTCAACACCGAGAGGAAAATGTGTTGAGGAAGCATGCCTAGCAACACATTGGTGGTGTTGAGGAATTGGCACGTCTCAACACCAAAAAGGAAGAATGTGTTGAGAAAACATGCCTAGAAACACAGTACTGGTGTTGAGGAATTTGCACGTCTCAACACCAAGAAGAAAATATGTTGAGGAAGCATGCCTAGAAACACAGTAGTGGTGTTGAGGAATTTGCACGTCTCAACACCAAGAGGAAAATGTGTTGAGGAAGCATGCCTAGCAACACAGTAGTGGTGTTGAGGAATTTTCGCATCTCAACACCAAGAGGAAGAATGTGTCGAGGAAGCATGCCTAGCAACACAGTAGTCCTGTTGAGGAATTTGCACGTCTCAAAACCAAGAGGAAGAATGTGTCGAGGAAGCATCCCTAGCAACACAGTAGTAGTGTTGAGGAATCTGCACATCTCAACACCAAGAGGAAGAATGTGTCGAAGAAGCATGCCTAGCAACAGAGTAGTGGTGTTGAGGAATTTGCACGTCTCAACACCAAGAGGAAGAATATGTTGAGGAAGCTTGCCTAGCAACACATAAGTGGTGTTGAGGAATTTGCACGTCTCAATACCAAGAGGAAGAATGTGTTGAGGAAGCATGCCTAGAAACACAGTAGTGGTGTTGAGGAATTTGCACGTCTCAACACCAAGAGGAAGAATGTGTCGAGGAAGCATTCCTAGAAACGCAGTAATGGTTTTGAGTATGGAAAGTCTCAACACCAAGAGGAAAATGTGTTGAGGAAGCATGCCTAGCAACACAGTAGTGGTGTTGAGGAATTTGCACGTCTCAACACCAAGAGGAAGAATGTGTCGAGGAAGCATGCCTAAAAACACAGTAGTAGTGTTGAGGAATCTGCACGTCTCAACACCAAGAGGAAGAATGTGTTGAGGAAGCACGCCTAGAAACACAGTAGTGGTGTTGAGGAATTTGCACGTTTCAACACCAAGAGGAAAATGTGTTGAGGAAGCATGCCTAGCAACACAGTAGTGGTGTTGAGGAACTTGCACGTCTCAAAACCAAGAGGAAAATGTGTTGAGGAAGCATGCCTAGCAACACAGTAGTGGTGTTGAGTAATTTGCACGTCTCAATACAAAGAGGAAGAATGTGTTGAGGAAGCATGCCTAGAAACACAGTAGTGGTGTTCAGGAATTTGCACATCTCAACACCAAGAAGAAGAATGTGTTGAGGAAGCATTCCTAGCAACATAGTAGTGGTGTTGATAAATTTGCACGTCTCAACACCAAGAGGAAGAATGTGTTGAGGAAGCATGCCTTGCAACACAATAGTGGTGTTGAGTAATTTGCAAGTCTCAACACCGAGAGGAAAATGTGTTGAGGAAGCATGCCTTGCAACACAGTAGTGGTGTTGAGTAATTTGCACGTCTCAACACCAAGAGGAAGAATGTGTTGAGGAAACATGCCTAGAAACACAGTAGCGGTGTTGAGGAATTTGCACGTCTCAACACCAGGAAGTAAATATGTTGAGGAAGCATGCCTAGAAATACAGTAGTGGTGTTGAGAAATTTGCACGTCTCAACACCAAGAGGAAAATGTGTTGAGGAAGCATGCCTAGCAACACAGTAGTGGTGTTGAGGAATTTTCGCATCTCAACACCAAGAGGAAGATTTTGTCGAGGAAGCATGCCTAGCAACACAGTAGTGCAGTTGACGAATTTGCACGTCTCAACACTAAGAGGAAAAATGTGTCGAGGAAGCATGCCTAGCAACACAGTAGTAGTGTTGAGGATCTGCACATCTCAACACCAAGAGGAAGAATGTGTCGAGGAAGCATTCCTAGCAACACAATAGTAGTGTTGAGGAATCTGCACGTCTCAACACCAAGAGGAAGAATGTGTCGAGGAAGCATGCCTAGAAACACAGTAATGGTGTTGAGTAATTGGCAAGTCTCAACACCAAGAGGAAAATGTGTTGAGGAAGCATTCCTAGCAACACAGTGGTGGTGTTGAGGAATTTGCACGTCTCAACACCAAGAAGAAGAATGTGTTGAGGAAGCATGCCTAGCAACACAGTAGTGGTGTTGAGGAATTTGCACGTCTCAAAACCAAGAGTAAGAATGTGTTTAAGAAGCATGCCTAGAAACACAGTAGTGGTGTTGAGGAATTTACACGTGTCAACACCAAGAGGAAAATGTGTTGCGGAAGCATGCCTAGAACCACAGTAGTGGTGTTGAGGAATTTGCACGTCTCAACACCAAGTGTAAGAATGTGTTGAGGAAGCATGCCTAGAAACACAGTAGTGGTAATGATGAATTTGCACGTCTCAACACCAAGTGTAAGAATATGTTGAGGAAGCATGCCTTGCAACACAGTAGTTGTATTGAGGAATTTGCAAGTCTCAACACCAAGAGGAAAATGTGTTGAGGAAGCATATCTAGCAACACAGTGGTGGTGTTGAGTAATTTGCAAGTCTCAAGACCAAGAGGAAAATGTATTGAAGAAGCTTGCCTAGCAACACAGTGGTGGTGTTGAGGAATTTGCACGTCTCAACACCAAGAGGAAGAATGTGTCGAGGAAGCATGCCTAGCAACATAGTAGTGCTGTTGAGGAATTTGCAAGTCTGAACACCAAGAGGAAGAATGTGTCGAGAAAGCATGCCTAGCAACACATTAGTAGTGTTGAGGAATCTGCACATCTCAAGATCAAGAGGAAGAATGTGTCGAGGAAGCATGCCTAGCAACACAGTATTGGTGTTGAGGAATTTGCACGTCTCAACACCAAGAGGAAGAATGTGTCGAGGAAGCATGCCTAGCAACACAGTAGTGGTAATGATGAATTTGCACGTCTCAACACCAAGAGGAAGATTGTGTCTAGGAAGCATGCCTAGAAACGCAATAATGGTGTTGAGTATGGCAAGTCTCAACACCATGAGGAAAATGTGTTGAGGAAGCATGCCTAGCAACACAGTAGTGGTGTTGAGGAATTTGCACGTCTCAACACCAAGAGGATGAATGTGTCGAGGAAGCATGCCTAGCAACACAGTAGTAGTGTTGAGGAATCTGCACGTCTCAACACCAAGCGGAAGAATGTGTTGAGGAAGCACTCCTAGAAACACAGTAGTGGTGTTGAGGAATTTGCACGTTTCAACACCAAGAGGAAAATGTGTTGAGGAAGCATGCCTAGCAACACAGTAGTGGTGTTGAGGAACTTGCACGTCTCAAAACCAAGAGGAAAATGTGTTGATGAAGCATTTCTAGCAACACAGTGGTGGTGTTGAGGAATTTGCACGTCTCAACACCAAGAGGAATAATGTGTTGAGGAAGCATGCCTAGTAACACAGTAGTGGTGTTGAGTAATTTGCACGTCTCAATACCAAGAGGAAGAATGTGTTGAGGAAGCATGTCTAGAAACACAGTAGTGGTGTTCAGGAATTTGCACATCTCAACACCAAGAAGAAGAATGTGTTGAGGAAGCATGCCTAGCAACGTAGTAGTGGTGTTGATAAATTTGCACGTCTCAACACCAAGAGGAAGAATGTGTTGAGGAAGCATGCCTTGCAACACAATAGTGGTGTTGAGTAATTTGCAAGTCTCAACACCGAGAGGAAAATGTGTTGAGGAAGCATTCCTAGCAACACAGTGATGGTGTTGAGGAATTTGCACGTCTCAATACTCAGAGGAAGAATGTGTTGAGGAAACATGCCTAGAAACACAGTAGTGGTGTTGAGGAATTTGCACGTCTCAACACCAGGAAGAAAATATGTTGAGGAAGCATGCCTAGAAACGCAGTAATGGTGTTGAGTAATTGGAAAGTCTCAACACCAAGAGGAAAATGTTTTTAGGAAGCATTCCTAGCAACACAGTGGTGTTGTTGAGGAATTTGCACGTCTCAACACCAAGAATAAGAATGTGTTGAGGAAGCATGCCTAGCAGCACAGTAGTGGTTTTGAGGAATTTGCACGTCTCAAAACCAAGAGGAAGAATGTGTTGAAGAAGCATGCCTAGAAACACAGTAGTGGTGTTGAGGAATTTACACGTCTCAACACCAAGAGGAAAATGTGTTGCGGAAGCATGCCTAGCAACACAGTAGTGGTGTTGAGGAATTTGCACGTCTCAACACCAAGTGTAAGAATGTGTTGAGGAAGCATGCCTAGCAACACAGTAGTGGTAATGATGAATTTGCACGTCTCAACACCAAGAGGAATAATGTGTCGAGGAAGCATGCCTACCAACACAATAGTGGTGTTGAGGAATTTGCACGTCTCAACACCAAGAGGAAGAATATGTTGAGGAAGCATGCCTTGCAACACAGTAGTGGTATTGAGGAATTTGCAAGTCTCAACACCAAGAGGAAAATGTGTTGAGGAAACATATCTAGCAACACAGTGGTGGTGTTGAAGAAGCTTGCCTAGCAACACAGTGGTGGTGTTGAGGAATTTGCACGTCTCAACACCAAGAGGAAGAATGTGTCGAGGAAGCATGCCTAGCAACACAGTAGTGCTGTTGAGGAATTTGCAAGTCTGAACACCAAGAGGAAGAATGTGTCGAGAAAGCATGCCTAGCAACACATTAGTAGTGTTGAGGAATCTGCACATCTCAAGACCAAGAGGAAGAATGTGTCGAGGAAGCATGCCTAGCAACACAGTATTGGTGTTGAGGAATTTGCACGTCTCAACACCAAGAGGAAGAATGTGTTGAGGAAGCATGCCTAGAAACACAGTAGTGGTGTTCAGGAATTTGCACATATCAACACCAAGAGTAAGAATGTGTTGAGGAAGCATGCCTAGCAACACAGTAGTGGTAATGATGAATTTGCACGTCTCAACACCAAGAGGAAGAATGTGTCGAGGAAGCATGCCTAGAAACGCAGTAATGGTGTTGAGTATGGCAAGTCTCAACACCAAGAGGAAAATGTGTTGAGGAAGCATTCCTAGCAACACAGTAGTGGTGTTGAGGAATTTGCACGTCTCAACACCAAGAGGAAGAATGTGTCGAGGAAGCATGCCTAGCAACACAGTAGTAGTGTTGAGGAATATGCACGTCTCAACACCAAGAGGAAGAATGTGTTGAGGAAGCACGCCTAGAAACACAGTAGTGGTGTTAAGGAATTTGCACGTTTCAACACCAAGAGTAAAATGTGTTGAGGAAGCATGCCTAGCAACACAGTTGTGGCGTTGAGGAATTTGCACGTCTCAAAACCAAGAGGAAAATGTGTTGAGGAAGCATTTCTAGCAACACAGTGGTGGTGTTGAGGAATTTGCACGTCTCAACACAAAGAGGAATAATGTGTTGAGGAAGCATGCCTAGCAACACACTAGTGGTGTTGAGTAATTTGCACGTCTCAATACCAATAGGAAGAATGTGTTGAGGAAGCATGTCTAGAAACACAGTAGTGGTGTTCAGGAATTTGCACATCTCAATACCAAGAAGAAGAATGTGTTGAGGAAGCATGCCTAGCAACATAGTAGTGGTGTTGATAAATTTGCACGTCTCAACACCAAGAGGAAGAATGTGTTGAGGAAACATGCCTAGAAAAACAGTAGTGGTGTTGAGGAATTTGCACGTCTCAACACCAGGAAGAAAATATGTTGAGGAAGCATGCCTAGAAACGCAGTAATGGTGTTGAGTAATTGGCAAGTCTCAAAACCAAGAGGAAAATGTGTTTAGGAAGCATTCCTAGCAACACAGTGGTGTTGTTGAGAAATTTGCACGTCTTAACACCAAGAATAAGAATGTGTTGAGGAAGCATGCCTAGCAGCACAGTAGTGGTGTTGAGGAATTTGCACGTCTCAAAACCAAGAGGAAGAATGTGTTGAAGAAGCATGCCTAGAAACACAGTAGTGGTGTTGAGGAATTTACACGTCTCAACACCAAGAGGAAAATGTGTTGCGGAAGCATGCCTAGCAACACAGTAGTGGTGTTGAGGAATTTGCACGTCTCAACACCAAGTGTAAGAATGTGTTGAGGAAGCATGCCTAGAAACACAGTAGTGGTAATGATGAATTTGCACGTCTCAACACCAAGAGGAATAATGTGTCGAGGAAGCATGCCTACCAATACAATAGTGGTGTTGAGGAATTTGCACGTCTCAACACCAAGAGGAAGAATATGTTGAGGAAGCATGCCTTGCAACACAGTAGTGGTATTGAGGAATTTGCAAGTCTCAACACCAAGAGGAAAATGTGTTGAGGAAACATATCTAGCAACACAGTGGTGGTGTTGAGTAATTTGCAAGTCTCAAGACCAAGAGGAAAATGTATTGAAGAAGCTTGCCTAGCAACACAGTGGTGGTGTTGAGGAATTTGCACGTCTCAACACCAAGAGGAAGAATGTGTCGAGGAAGCATGCCTAGCAACA
>NW_020645483.1:898646-921630 GCF_003573695.1 Papaver somniferum
CAACACCAGGAAGAAAATATGTTGAGGAAGCATGCCTAGAAACACAGTAGTGGTGTTGAGAAATTTGCACGTCTCAACACCAAGAGGAAAATATGTTGAGGAAGCATGCCTAGCAACACAGTAGTGGTGTTGAGGAATTTTCGCATCTCAACACCAAGAGGAAGATTTTGTCGAGGAAGCATGCCTAGCAACACAGTAGTGCAGTTGAGGAATTTGCACGTCTCAACACTAAGAGGAAGAATGTGTCGAGGAAGCATGCCTAGCAACACAGTAGTAGTGTTGAGGATCTACACATCTCAACACCAAGAGGAAAAATGTGTCGAGGAAGCATTCCTAGCAACACAGTAGTGGTGTTTAGGAATTTGCACGTCTCAACACCAAGAGGAAGAATGTGTCGAGGAAGCATGCCTAGCAACACAATAGTAGTGTTGAGGAATATGCACGTCTCAACACTAAGAGGAAGAATGTGTCGAGGAAGCATGCCTAGCAACGCAGTAATGGTGTTGAGTAATTGGCAAGTCTCAACACCAAGAGGAAAATGTGTTGAGGAAGCATTCCTAGCAACACAGTGGTGGTGTTGAGGAATTTGCACGTCTCAACACCAAGAAGAAGAATGTGTTGAGGAAGCATGCCTAGCAACACAGTAGTGGTGTTGAGGAATTTGCACGTCTCAATACCAAGAGGAAGAATGTGTTGAAGAAGCATGCCTAGAAACACAGTAGTGGTGTTGAGGAATTTACACGTCTCAACACAAAGAGGAAAATGTGTTGCGGAAGCATACCTAGCAACACAGTAGTGGTGTTGAGGAATTTGCACGTCTCAACACCAAGAGTAAGAATGTGTTGAGGAACCATGACTAGCAACACAGTAGTGGTAATGATGAATTTGCACGTCTCAACACCAAGAGGAAGAATGTGTCGAGGAAGCATGCCTAACAACACAATAGTGGTGTTGAGGAATTTGCACGTCTCAACACCAAGAGGAAGAATATGTTGAGGAAGCATGCCTTGCAACACAGTAGTGGTATTGAGGAATTTGCAAGTCTCAACACCAAGAGGAAAATGTGTTGAGGAAGCATATCTAGCAACACAGTGGTGGTGTTGAGTAATTTGGAAGTCTCAACACCAAGAGGAAAATGTATTGAAGAAGCTTGCCTAGCAACGCAGTGGTGGTGTTGAGGAATTTGCACGTCTCAACACCATGAGGAAGAATGTGTCGAGGAAGCATGCCTAGCAACACAGTAGTGCTGTTGAGGAATTTGCAAGTCTCAACACCAAGAGGAAGAATGTGTCGAGAAAGCATGCCTAGCAACACATTAGTAGTGTTGAGGAATCTTCACATCTCAAGACCAAGAGTAAGAATGTGTTGAGGAAGCATGCCTAGCAACACAGTAGTGGTAATGATGAATTTGCACGTTTCAACACCAAGAGGAAGAATGTGTCTAGGAAGCATGCCTAGCAACATAATAGTGGTGTTGAGGAATTTGCACGTCTTAACACCAAGAGGAAGAATATGTTGAGGAAGCATGCCTTGCAACACAGTAGTGGTATTGAGGAATTTTCAAGTCTCAACACCAAGAGGAAAATGTGTTGAGGAAGCATATTTAGCAACACAGTGGTGGTGTTGAGTAATTTGCAAGTCTCAACACCAAGAGGAAAATGTATTGAAGAAGCTTGCCTAGCAACACAGTGGTGGTGTTGAGGAATTTGCACGTCTCAACACCAAGAGGAAGAATGTGTCGAGGAAGCATGCCTAGCAACACAGTAGTGCTGTTGAGGAATTTGCAAGTCTCAACACCAAGAGGAAGAATGTGTCGAGAAAGCATGCCTAGCAACACATTAGTAGTGTTGAGGAATCTGCACATCTCAAGACCAAGAGGAAGAATGTGTCGAGGAAGCATGCCTAGCAACACAGTATTGGTGTTGAGGAATTTGCACGTCTCAACACCAAGAGGAAGAATGTGTTGAGGAAGCATGCCTAGAAAGACAGTAGTGGTGTTCAGGAATTTGTACATCTCAACACCAAGAGTAAGAATGTGTTGAGGAAGCATGCTTAGAAACACAGTAGTGGTAATGATGAATTTGCACGTCTCAACACCAAGAGGAAGAATGTGTCGAGGAAGCATGCCTAGCAACACAATAGTGGTGTTGAGGAATTTGCACGTCTCATAACCAAGAGGAATAATATGTTGAGAAAGCATGCCTTGCAACACAGTAGTGGTATTGAGGAATTTGAAAATCTCAACACCAAGAGGAAAATGTGTCGAGGAAGCATATCTAGCAACACAGTGGTGGTGTTGAGTAATTTGCAAGTCTCAACACCAAGAGGAAAATGTATTGAGGAAGCTTGCCTAGCAACACAGTGGTGGTGTTGAGGAATTTGCTTGTCTCAACACCAAGAGGAAGAATGTGTCGAGGAAGCATGCCTAGCAACACAGTAGTGATGTTGAGGAATTTGCAAGTCTCAACACCAAGAGGAAGAATGTGTCGAGAAAGCATTCCAAGAAACACAGTAGTAGTGTTGAGGAATCTGCACATCTCAACACCAAGATGAAGAATGTGTCGAGGAAGCATGCCTAGCAACACAGTATTGGTGTTGAGGAATTTGCACGTCTCAACACCAAGAGGAAGAATGTGTTGAGGAAGCATTCCTAGAAACACAGTAGTAGTGTTGAGGAATTTGCACGTTTCAACACCAAGAGGAAAATGTGTTGAGGAAGCATTCCTAGAAACACAGTAGTAGTGTTGAGGAATTTGCACATCTCAACACGAAGAGGAAGAATGTATTGAGGAAGCATGCCTAGCAACATAGTAGTGGTGTTGATAAATTTGCACGTCTTAACACCAATAGGAAGAATGTGTTGAGGAAGCATGCCTAGCAACGCAGTAATGGTGTTGAGTAATTGGAAAGTCTCAACACCAAGAGGAAAATGTGTTGAGGAAGCATGCCTAGAAACACAGTAGTGGTGTTGAGGAATTTACACGTCTCAACACCAAGAGGAAAATATGTTGCGGAAGCATGCCTAGCAACACAGTAGTGGTGTTGAGGAATTTGCACGTCTCAACACCAACAAGAAGAATGTCTTGAGAAAGCATTCCTAGAAACACAGTAGTGGTGTTCAGGAATTTGCACATCTCAACACCAAGAGGAAGAATGTGTTGAGGAAGCATGCCTAGCAACACATTAGTGGTAATGATGAATTTGCACGTCTCAACACCAAGAGGAAGAATGTGTCGAGGAAGCATGCCTAGAAACACAATAGTGGTGTTGAGGAATTTTCACGTCTCAACACCAAGAAGAAAATGTATTGAAGAAGCTTGCCTAGCAACACAGTGGTGGTGTTGAGGAATTTGCACGTCTCAACACCAAGAGGAAGAATGTGTCGAGGAAGCATGCCTAGCAACACAGTAGTGCTGTTGAGGAATTTGCAAGTCTCAACACCAAGAGGAAGAATGTGTCGAGAAAGCATGCCTAGCAACACATTAGTAGTGTTGAGGAATCTGCACATCTCAAGACCAAGAGTAAGAATGTGTTGAGGAAGCATGCCTAGCAACACAGTAGTGGTAATGATGAATTTGCACGTTTCAACACCAAGAGGAAGAATGTGTCTAGGAAGCATGCCTAGCAACATAATAGTGGTGTTGAGGAATTTGCACGTCTCAACACCAAGAGGAAGAATATGTTGAGGAAGCATGCCTTGCAACACTGTAGTGGTATTGAGGAATTTGCAAGTCTCAACACCAAGAGGAAAATGTGTTGAGGAAGCATATCTAGCAACACAGTGGTGGTGTTGAGTAATTTGCAAGTCTCAACACCAAGAGGAAAATGTATTGAAGATGCTTGCCTAGCAACACAGTGGTGGTGTTGAGGAATTTGCACGTCTCAACACCAAGAGGAAGAATGTGTCGAGGAAGCATGCCTAGCAACACAGTAGTGCTGTTGAGGAATTTGCAAGTCTAAACACCAAGAGGAAGAATGTGTCGAGAAAGCATGCCTAGCAACACATTAGTAGTGTTGAGGAATCTGCACATCTCAAGACCAAGAGGAAGAATGTGTCGAGGAAGCATGCCTAGCAACACAGTATTGGTGTTGAGGAATTTGCACGTCTCAACACCAAGAGGAAGAATGTGTTGAGGAAGCATGCCTAGAAAGACAGTAGTGGTGTTCAGGAATTTGTACATCTCAACACCAAGAGTAAGAATGTGTTGAGGAAGCATGCTTAGCAACACAGTAGTGGTAATGATGAATTTGCACGTCTCAACACCAAGAGGAAGAATGTGTCGAGGAAGCATGCCTAGCAACACAATAGTGGTGTTGAGGAATTTGCACGTCTCATAATCAAGAGGAATAATATGTTGAGGAAGCATGCTTTGCAACACAGTAGTGGTATTGAGGAATTTGAAAATCTCAACACCAAGAGGAAAATGTGTCGAGGAAGCATATCTAGCAACACAGTGGTGGTGTTGAGTAATTTGCAAGTCTCAACACCAAGAGGAAAATGTATTGAGGAAGCTTGCCTAGCAACACAGTGGTGGTGTTGAGGAATTTGCTTGTCTCAACACCAAGAGGAAGAATGTGTCGAGGAAGCATGCCTAGCAACACAGTAGTGATGTTGAGGAATTTGCAAGTCTCAACACCAAGAGGAAGAATGTGTCGAGAAAGCATTCCTAGAAACACAGTAGTAGTGTTGAGGAATCTGCACATCTCAACACCAAGAGGAAGAATGTGTCGAGGAAGCATGCCTAGCAACACAGTATTGGTGTTGAGGAATTTGCACGTCTCAATACCAAGAGGAAGAATGTGTAGAGGAAGCATGCCTAGCAACACAGTAGTGGTGTTCAGGAATTTGCACATCTCAACACCAAGAGGAAGAATGTATTGAGGAAGCATGCCTAGCAACATAGTAGTGGTGTTGATAAATTTGCACGTCTTAACACCAATAGGAAGAATGTGTTGAGGAAGCATGCCTAGCAACGCAGTAATGGTGTTGAGTAATTGGAAAGTCTCAACACCAAGAGGAAAATGTATTGAGGAAACTTGCCTAACAACACAGTGGTGGTGTTGAGGAAATTGCACGTCTCAACACCAAGAGGAAGAATGTGTCGAGAAAGCATGCCTAGCAACACAGTAGTGCTGTTGAGGAATTTGCAAGTCTCAACACCAAGAGGAAGAATGTCTTGAGAAAGAATTCCTAGAAACACAGTAGTGGTGTTCAGGAATTTGCACATCTCAACACCAAGAGGAAGAATGTGTTGAGGAAGCATGCCTAGAAACACAATAGTGGTGTTGAGGAATTTTCACGTCTCAACACCAAGTGGAAGAATGTGTCGAGGAAGCATGCCTAGCAACACAGTAGTGTTGTTGAGGAATTTGCAAGTCTCAACACACAGAGGAAGAATGTGTCGAGAAAGCATGCCTAACAACACAGTAGTAGTGTTGAGGAATCTGCACATCTCAACACCAAGAGGAAGAATGTGTCGAGGAAGCATGCCTAGAAACACAGTATTGGTGTTGAGGAATTTGCACGTCTCAACACCAAGAGGAAGAATGTGTTGAGGAAGCATTCCTAGAAACACAGTAGTGGTGTTCAGGAATTTGCACATCTCAACACCAAGAGTAAGAATGTGTTGAGGAAGCATGCCTAGCAACACAGTAGTGGTAATGATGAATTTGCACGTCTCAACACCAAGAGGAAGAATGTGTCGAGGAAGCATGCCTAGCAACACAATAGTGGTGTTGAGGAATTTGCACGTCTCAACACCAAGAGGAAGAATATGTTGAGGAAGCATTCCTTGCAACACAGTAGTGGTATTGAGGAATTTGCAAATCTCAACACCAAGAGGAAAATGTGTTGAGGAAGCATATCTAGCAACACAGTGGTGGTGTTGAGTAATTTGCAAGTCTCAACACCAAGAGCAAAATGTATTGAGGAAACTTGCCTAACAACACAGTGGTGGTGTTGAGGAAATTGCACGTCTCAACACCAAGAGGAAGAATGTGTCGAGAAAGCATGCCTAGCAACACAGTAGTGCTGTTGAGGAATTTGCAAGTCTCAACACCAAGAGGAAGAATGTGTCGAGAAAGCATGCCTAGCAACACAGTAGTAGTGTTTAGGAATTTGCACATCTCAACAGCAAGAGGAAGAATGTGTCGAGGAAGCATGCCTAGCAACACAGTATTGGTGTTAAGGAATTTGCACGTCTCAACACCAAGAGGAAGAATGTGTTAAGGAAGCATACCTAGAAACACAGTAGTGGTATTCTGGAATTTGCACATCTCAACACCAAGAGGAAGAATGTCTTGAGGAAGCATGCCTAGCAACACAGTAGTGGTGTTGAGGAATTTGCACGTCTCAACACCAAGAGGAAGAATGTGTCGAGGAAGCATGCCTAGCAACACAGTAGTGATGTTGTTTAATTTGCAAGTCTCAACACCAAGAGGAAGAATGTGTCGAGAAAGCATTCCTAGAAACACAGTAGTAGTGTTGAGGAATCTGCACATCTCAACACCAAGAGGAAGAATGTGTCGAGGAAGCATGCCTAGCAACACAGTAGTAGTGTTTAGGAATTTGCACATCTCAACAGCAAGAGGAAGAATGTGTCGAGGAAGCATGCCTAGCAACACAGTATTGGTGTTAAGGAATTTGCACGTCTCAACACCAAGAGGAAGAATGTGTTAAGGAAGCATACCTAGAAACACAGTAGTGGTATTCAGGAATTTGCACATCTCAACACCAAGAGGAAGAATGTCTTGAGGAAGCATGCCTAGCAACACAGTAGTGGTGTTGAGGAATTTGCACGTCTCAACACCAAGAGGAAGAATGTGTCGAGGAAGCATGCCTAGCAACACAGTAGTGATGTTGAGTAATTTGCAAGTCTCAACACCAAGAGGAAGAATGTGTCGAGAAAGCATTCCTAGAAACACAGTAGTAGTGTTGAGGAATCTGCACATCTCAACACCAAGAGGAAGAATGTGTCGAGGAAGCATGCCTAGCAACACAGTATTGGTGTTGAGGAATTTGCACGTCTCAATACCAAGAGGAAGAATGTGTAGAGGAAGCATGCCTAGAAACACAGTAGTGGTGTTCAGGAATTTGCACATATGACCACCAAGAGGAAGAATGTATTGAGGAAGCATGCCTAGCAACATAGTAGTGGTGTTGATAAATTTGCACGTCTTAACACCAATAGGAAGAATGTGTTGAGGAAGCATGCCTAGCAACGCAGTAATGGTGTTGAGTAATTGGAAAGTCTCAACACCAAGAGGAAAATGTGTTGAGGAAGCATGCCTAGAAACACAGTAGTGGTGTTGAGGAATTTACACGTCTCAACACCAAGAGGAAAATATGTTGCGGAAGCATGCCTAGCAACACAGTAGTGATGTTGAGGAATTTGCACGTCTCAACACCAACATGAAGAATGTCTTGAGAAAGCATTCCTAGAAACACAGTAGTGGTGTTCAGGAATTTGCACATCTCAACACCAAGAGGAAGAATGTGTTGAGGAAGCATGCCTAGAAACACAATAGTGGTGTTGAGGAATTTTCACGTCTCAACACCAAGTGGAAGAATGTGTCGAGGAAGCATGCCTAGCAACACAGTAGTGTTGTTGAGGAATTTGCAAGTCTCAACACACAGAGGAAGAATGTGTCGAGAAAGCATGCCTAACAACACAGTAGTAGTGTTGAGGAATCTGCACATCTCAACACCAAGAGGAAGAATGTGTCGAGGAAGCATGCCTAGAAACACAGTATTGGTGTTGAGGAATTTGCACGTCTCAACACCAAGAGGAAGAATGTGTTGAGGAAGCATTCCTAGAAACACAGTAGTGGTGTTCAGGAATTTGCACATCTCAACACCAAGAGTAAGAATGTGTTGAGGAAGCATGCCTAGCAACACAGTAGTGGTAATGATGAATTTGCACGTCTCAACACAAAGAGGAAGAATGTGTCGAGGAAGCATGCCTAGCAACACAATAGTGGTGTTGAGGAATTTGCACGTCTCAACACCAAGAGGAAGAATATGTTGAGGAAGCATTCCTTGCAACACAGTAGTGGTATTGAGGAATTTGCAAATCTCAACACCAAGAGGAAAATGTGTTGAGGAAGCATATCTAGCAACACAGTGGTGGTGTTGAGTAATTTGCAAGTCTCAACACCAAGAGGAAAATGTATTGAGGAAACTTGCCTAACAACACAGTGGTGGTGTTGAGGAAATTGCACGTCTCAACACCAAGAGGAAGAATGTGTCGAGAAAGCATGCCTAGCAACACAGTAGTGCTGTTGAGGAATTTGCAAGTCTCAACACCAAGAGGAAGAATGTGTCGAGAAAGCATGCCTAGCAACACAGTAGTAGTGTTTAGGAATTTGCACATCTCAACACCAAGAGGAAGAATGTGTCGAGGAAGCATGCCTAGCAACACAGTATTGGTGTTGAGGAATTTGCACGTCTCAACACCAAGAGGAAGAATGTGTTAAGGAAGCATCCCTAGAAACACAGTAGTGGTATTCAGGAATTTGCACATCTCAACACCAAGAGGAAGAATGTCTTGAGGAAGCATGCCTAGAAACACAGTATTGGTGTTGAGGAATTCGCACGTCTCAACACCAAAAGGAAGAATGTGTTGAGGAAGCATACCTAGAAACACAGTAGTGGTGTTCAGGAATTTGCACATCTCAACACCAAGAGGAAGAATATGTTGAGGAAGCATTCCTTGTAACACAGTAGTGGTATTGAGGAATTTGCAAATCTCAACACCAAGAGGAAAATGTGTTGAGGAAGCATATCTAGCAACACGGTGGTGGTGTTGAGTAATTTGCAAGTCTCAACACCAAGAGGAAAATGTATTGAGGAAACTTGCCTAGCAACACAGTGGTGGTGTTGAGGAATTTGCACGTCTCAACACCAAGAGAAAGAATGTGTCGAGGAAGCATGCCTAGCAACACAGTATTGGTGTTCAGGAATTTGCACATCTCAACACCAAGAGTAAGAATGTGTTGAGGAAGCATGCCTAGCAACACAGTAGTGGTAATGATGAATTTGCACGACTCAACACCAAGAGGAAGAATGTGTCGAGGAAGCATGCCTAGAAACACAATAGTGGTGTTGAGGAATTTGCACGTCTCAACACCAAGTGGAAGAATGTGTCGAGGAAGCATGCCTAGCAACACAGTAGTGTTGTTGAGGAATTTGCAAGTCTCAACACCAAGAGGAAGAATGTGTCGAGAAAGCATGCCTAACAACACAGTAGTAGTGTTGAGGAATCTGCACATCTCAACACCAAGAGGAAGAATGTGTCGAGGAAGCATGCCTAGCAACACAGTATTGGTGTTGAGGAATTTGCACGTCTCAACACCAAGAGGAAGAATGTGTTGAGGAAGCATTCCTAGAAACACAGTAGTGGTGTTCAGGAATTTGCACATCTCAACACCAAGAGTAAGAATGTGTTGAGGATGCATGCCTAGCAACACAGTAGTGGTAATGATGAATTTGCACGTCTCAACACCAAGAGGAAGAATGTGTCGAGGAAGCATGCCTAGCAACACAATAGTGGTGTTGAGGAATTTGCACGTCTCAACACCAAGAGGAAGAATGTGTCGAGGAAGCATGCCTAGCAACACAATAGTGGTGTTGAGGAATTTGCACGTCTCAATACCAAGAGGAAGAATGTGTTGAGGAAGCATGCCTAGAAACACAATAGTGATGTTGAGGAATTTACACGTCTCAACACCAAGAGAAAATGTGTTGAGGAAGCATGCCTAGCAACGCAGTAATGGTGTTGAGTAATTGGAAAGTCTCAACACCAAGAGCAAAATGTGTTGAGGAAGCATTCCTAACAACACAGTAGTGGTGTTGAGGAAGTTGCACGTCTCAGCACCAAGAGGGAGAATGTGTTGAGGAAGCATGCCTAGAAACACGATAGTGGTGTTCAGGAATTTGTACATCTCAACACCAAGAGGAAGAATGTGTTGAGGAAGCATGCCTAGAAACACAGTAGTGGTAATGATGAATTTGCACGTCTCAACACCAAGAGGAAGAATGTGTCGAGGAAGCATGCCTAGCAACACAATAGTGGTGTTGAGGAATTTGCACGTCTCAACACCAAGAGGAAGAATATGTTGAGGAAGCATGCCTTGCAACACAGTAGTGGTATTGAGAAATTTGCAAGTGTACCAAGATGAAAATGTGTTGAGGAAGCATGTCTAGCAACACAGTGGTGGTGTTGAGTAATTTGCAAGTCTTAACACCAAGAGGAAAATGTATTGAGGAAGCATGCATAGCAACACAGTGGTGGTGTTGAGGATCTTTCACGCCTCAACACCAAGAGGAAGAATGTGCCGAGGAAGCATGCCTAGCAACACAGTAGTGCTGTTGAGGAATTTGCAAGTCTCAACACCAAGAGGAAGAATATGTCGAGAAAGCATGCCTAGCAACACAGTCGTAGTGTTGAGGAATCTGCACATCTCAACACCAAGAAGAAGAATGTGTCGAGGAAGCATGCCAAGCAATACAGTAGTGGTGTTGAGAAATTTGCACGTCTCAACACCAAGAGGAAGAATGTGTTGAGGAAACATGCCTAGAAACACAGTAGTGGTGTTCAGGAATTTGCACATCTCAACACCAAGAGGAAGAATGTGTTGAGGAAGCATGCCTAGCAACATAGTAGTGGTGTTGATAAATTTGCACGTCTCAACACCAAGAGGAAGAATGTGTTGAGGAAGCATGCCTTGCAACACAGTAGTGGTGTTGAGTAATTTGCAAGTCTCAACACCGAGAGAAAAATGTGTTGAGGAAGCATGTCTAGCGACACAGTGGTGGTGTTGAGGAATTTGCACGTCTCAACACCAAGAGGAAGAATGTGTTGAGAAAGCATGCCTAGAAACACAGTAGTGGTGAAGAGGAATTTGCACGTCTCAATACCAAGAAGAAAATATGTTGAGGAAGCATGCCTAGAAACACAGTAGTGGTGTTGAGGAATTTGCACGTCTCAACACCAAGAGGAAAATGTGTTGAGGAAGCATGCCTAGCAACACAGTAGTGGTGTTGAGGAATTTGCACGTCTCAACACCAAGAGGAAGAATGTGTTGAGAAAGCATGCCTAGAAACACAGTAGTGGTGTTGAGGAATTTGCACGTCTCAACACCAAGAAGAAAATATGTTGAGGAAGCATGCCTAGAAACACAGTAGTGGTTTTGAGGAATTTGCACGTCTCAACACCAAGAGGAAAATGTGTTGAGGAAGCATGCCTAGCAACACAGTAGTGGTGTTGAGGAATTTTCGCATCTCAACACCAAGAGGAAGAATGTGTCGAGGAAGAATTCCTAGCAACACAGTAGTGCTGTTGAGGAATTTGCACGTCTCAACACCAAGAGGAAGAATGTGTCGAGGAAGCATGCCTAGCAACACAGTAGTAGTGTTGAGGAATCTGCACATCTCAACACCAAGAGGAAGAATGTGTCGAGGAAGCATGCCTAGCAACACAGTAGTGGTGTTGAGGAATTTGCACGTCTCAACACCAAGAGGAAGAATGTGTTGAGGAAGCATGCCTAGAAACACAGTAGTGGTGTTCAGGAATTTGCACATCTCAACACCAAGAGGAAGAATGTGTTGAGGAAGCATGCCTAGCAACACAGTAGTGGTAATGATGAATTTGCACGTCTCAACATCAAGAGGAAGAATGTGTCGAGGAAGCATGCCTAGCAACACAATAGTGGTGTTGAGGAATTTGCACGTCTCAACACCAAGTGGAAGAATATGTAGAGGAAGCATGCCTTGCAACACAGTAGTGGTATTGAGGAATTTGCAAGTCTCAACACCAAGAGGAAAATGTGTTGAGGAAACATATCTAGCAACACAGTGGTGGTGTTGAGTAATTTGCAAGTCTCAAGACCAAGAGGAAAATGTATTGAAGAAGCTTGCCTAGCAACACAGTGGTGGTGTTGAGGAATTTGCACGTCTCAACACCAAGAGGAAGAATGTGTCGAGGAAGCATGCCTAGCAACACAGTAGTGCTGTTGAGGAATTTGCAAGTCTGAACACCAAGAGGAAGAATGTGTCGAGAAAGCATGCCTAGCAACACATTAGTAATGTTGAGGAATCTGCACATCTCAAGACCAAGAGGAAGAATGTGTCGAGGAAGCATGCCTAGCAACACAGTATTGGTGTTGAGGAATTTGCACGTCTCAACACCAAGAGGAAGAATGTGTTGAGGAAGCATGCCTAGAAAGACAGTAGTGGTGTTCAGGAATTTGTACATCTCAACACCAAGAGTAAGAATGTGTTGAGGAAGCATGCTTAGAAACACAGTAGTGGTAATGATGAATTTGCACGTCTCAACACCAAGAGGAAGAATGTGTCGAGGAAGCATGCCTAGCAACACAATAGTGGTGTTGAGGAATTTGCACGTCTCATAACCAAGAGGAATAATATGTTGAGAAAGCATGCCTTGCAACACAGTAGTGGTATTGAGGAATTTGAAAATCTCAACACCAAGAGGAAAATGTGTCGAGGAAGCATATCTAGCAACACAGTGGTGGTGTTGAGTAATTTGCAAGTCTCAACACCAAGAGGAAAATGTATTGAGGAAGCTTGCCTAGCAACACAGTGGTGGTGTTGAGGAATTTGCTTGTCTCAACACCAAGAGGAAGAATGTGTCGAGGAAGCATGCCTAGCAACACAGTAGTGATGTTGAGGAATTTGCAAGTCTCAACACCAAGAGGAAGAATGTGTCGAGAAAGCATTCCTAGAAACACAGTAGTAGTGTTGAGGAATCTGCACATCTCAACACCAAGAGGAAGAATGTGTCGAGGAAGCATGCCTAGCAACACAGTATTGGTGTTGAGGAATTTGCACGTCTCAATACCAAGAGGAAGAATGTGTAGAGGAAGCATGCCTAGCAACACAGTAGTGGTGTTCAGGAATTTGCACATCTCAACACCAAGAGGAAGAATGTATTGAGGAAGCATGCCTAGCAACATAGTAGTGGTGTTGATAAATTTGCACGTCTTAACACCAATAGGAATAATGTGTTGAGGAAGCATGCCTAGCAACGCAGTAATGGTGTTGAGTAATTGGAAAGTCTCAACACCAAGAGGAAAATGTGTTGAGGAAGCATGCCTAGAAACACAGTAGTGGTGTTGAGGAATTTACACGTCTCAACACCAAGAGGAAAATATGTTGCGGAAGCATGCCTAGCAACACAGTAGTGGTGTTGAGGAATTTGCACGTCTCAACACCAACAGGAAGAATGTCTTGAGAAAGCATGCCTAGAAACACAGTAGTGGTGTTCAGGAATTTGCACATCTCAACACCAAGAGGAAGAATGTGTTGAGGAAGCATGCCTAGCAACACATTAGTGGTAATGATGAATTTGCACGTCTCAACACCAAGAGGAAGAATGTGTCGAGGAAGCATGCCTAGCAACACAATAGTGGTGTTGAGGAATTTGCACGTCTCAACACCAAGTGGAAGAATGTGTCGAGGAAGCATGCCTAGCAACACAGTAGTGCTGTTGAGGAATTTGCAAGTCTCAACACCAAGAGGAAGAATGTGTCGAGAAAGCATGTCTAGCAACACAGTAGTAGTGTTTAGGAATTTTCACATCTCAACACCAAGAGGAAGAATGTGTCGAGAAAGCATGCCTAGCAACACAGTATTGGTGTTGAGGAATTTGCACGTCTCAACACCAAGAGGAAGAATGTGTTGAGGAAGCATACCTAGAAACACAGTAGTGGTGTTCAGGAATTTGCACATCTCAACACCAAGAGGAAGAATGTCTTGAGGAAGCATGCCTAGAAACACAGTAGTGGTGTTCAGGAATTTGCACATCTCAACACCAAGAGGAAGAATGTCTTGAGGAAGCATGTCTAGAAACACAGTAGTGGTGTTCAGGAATTTGCACATCTCAACACCAAGAGGAAGAATGTGTTGAGGAAGCATGCCTAGCAACACATTAGTGGTAATGATGAATTTGCACGTCTCAACACCAAGAGGAAGAATGTCTTGAGAAAGCATGCCTAGAAACACAGTAGTGGTGTTCAGGAATTTGCACATATCAACACCAAGAGGAATAATGTGTTGCGGAAGCATGCCTAGCAACACATTAGTGGTAATGATGAATTTGCACGTCTCAACACCAAGAGGAAGAATGTGTCGAGGAAGCATGCCTAGCAACACAATAGTGGTGTTGAGGAATTTGCACGTCTCAACACCAAGTGGAAGAATGTTTCGAGGAAGCATGCCTAGCAACACAGTAGTGTTGTTGAGGAATTTGCAAGTCTCAACACCAAGAGGAAGAATGTGTCGAGAAATCATGCCTAACAACACAGTAGTAGTGTTGAGGAATCTGCACATCTCAACACCAAGAGGAAGAATGTGTCGAGGAAGCATGCCTAGCAACACAGTATTGGTGTTGAGGAATTTGCACGTCTCAACACCAAGAGGAAGAATGTGTTGAGGAAGCATTCCTAGAAACACAGTAGTGGTGTTCAGGAATTTGCACATCTCAACACCAAGAGGAAAATGTGTTGAGGAAGCATGCCTAGCAACACAGTAGTGGTGTTAAGGAATTTTCACATCTCAACACAAAGAGGAAGAATGTGTCAAGGAAGCATGCCTAGCAACACAGTAGTGTTGTTGAGGAATTTGCACGTCTCAACACCAAGAGGAAGAATGTGTCGAGGAAGCATGCCTAGCAACACAGTAGTGGTAATGATGAATTTGCACGTCTCAACACCAAGAGGAAGAATGTGTTGAGGAAGCATGCCTAGAAACACAGTAGTGGTGTTCAGAAATTTGCAGATCTCAACACCAAGAGGAAGAATGTGTTGAGGAAGCATGCCTACCAACATAGTAGTGGTGTTGATGAATTTGCACGTCTCAACACCAAGAGGAAGAATTTGTTGAGGAAGCATGCCTAGCAACATAGTAGTGGTGTTGATAAATTTGCACGTCTCAACACCAAGAGGAAGAATGTGTTGAGGAAGCATGCCTTGCAACACAGTAGTGGTGTTGAGTAATTTGCAAGTCTCAACACCGAGAGAAAAATGTGTTGAGGAAGCATGTCTAGCAACACAGTGGTGGTGTTGAGGAATTTGCACGTCTCAACACCAAGAGGAAGAATGTGTTGAGAAAGCATGCCTAGAAACACAGTAGTGGTGAAGAGGAATTTGCACGTCTCAATACCAAGAAGAAAATATGTTGAGGAAGCATGCCTAGAAACACAGTAGTGGTGTTGAGGAATTTGCACGTCTCAACACCAAGAGGAAAATGTGTTGAGGAAGCATGCCTAGCAACACAGTAGTGGTGTTGAGGAATTTTTGCATCTCAACACCAAGAGGAAGAATGTGTCGAGGAAGCATGCCTAGCAACACAGTAGTGCTGTTGAGGAATTTGCACGTCTCAACACCAAGAGGAAGAATGTGTCGAGGAAGCATGCCTAGCAACACAGTAGTAGTGTTGAGGAATCTGCACGTCTCAACACCAAGAGGAAGAATGTGTCGAGGAAGCATGCCTAGCAACGCAGTAATGGTGTTGAGTAATTGGCAAGTCTCAACACCAAGAGGAAAATGTGTTGAGGAAGCATTCCTACCAACATAGTGGTGGTGTTGAGGAATTTGCACGTCTCAACACCAAGAGGAAGAATGTGTCGAGGAAGCATGCCTAGCAACACAGTAGTGCTGTTGAGGAATTTGCAAGTCTCAACACCAAGAAGAAAATATGTTGAGGAAGCATGCCTAGAAACACAGTAGTGGTGTTGAGGAATTTGCACGTCTCAACACCAAGAGGAAAATGTGTTGAGGAAGCATGCCTAGCAACACAGTAGTGGTGTTGAGGAATTTGCACGTCTCAACACCAAGAGGAAGAATGTGTTGAGAAAGCATGCCTAGAAACACAGTAGTGGTGAAGAGGAATTTGCACGTCTCAATACCAAGAAGAAAATATGTTGAGGAAGCATGCCTAGAAACACAGTAGTGGTGTTGAGGAATTTGCACGTCTCAACACCAAGAGGAAAATGTGTTGAGGAAGCATGCCTAGCAACACAGTAGTGGTGTTGAGGAATTTTTGCATCTCAACACCAAGAGGAAGAATGTGTCGAGGAAGCATGCCTAGCAACACAGTAGTGGTGTTGAGGAATTTGCACGTCTCAACAGCAAGAGGAAGAATGTGTCGAGGAAGCATGCCTAGCAACATAGTAGTAGTGTTGAGGAATCTGCACGTCTCAACACCAAGAAGAAGAATGTGTCGAGAAAGCATGTCTAGCAACACAGTAGTAGTGTTTAGGAATTTTCACATCTCAACACCAAGAGGAAGAATGTGTCGAGAAAGCATGCCTAGCAACACAGTATTGGTGTTGAGGAATTTGCACGTCTCAACACCAAGAGGAAGAATGTGTTGAGGAAGCATACCTAGAAACACAGTAGTGGTGTTCAGGAATTTGCACATCTCAACACCAAGAGGAAGAATGTCTTGAGGAAGCATGCCTAGAAACACAGTAGTGGTGTTCAGGAATTTGCACATCTCAACACCAAGAGGAAGAATGTGTTGAGGAAGCATGCCTAGCAACACATTAGTGGTAATGATGAATTTGCACGTCTCAACACCAAGAGGAAGAATGTCTTGAGAAAGCATGCCTAGAAACACAGTAGTGGTGTTCAGGAATTTGCACATATCAACACCAAGAGGAATAATGTGTTGCGGAAGCATGCCTAGCAACACATTAGTGGTAATGATGAATTTGCACGTCTCAACACCAAGAGGAAGAATGTGTCGAGGAAGCATGCCTAGCAACACAATAGTGGTGTTGAGGAATTTGCACGTCTCAACACCAAGTGGAAGAATGTTTCGAGGAAGCATGCCTAGCAACACAGTAGTGTTGTTGAGGAATTTGCAAGTCTCAACACCAAGAGGAAGAATGTGTCGAGAAATCATGCCTAACAACACAGTAGTAGTGTTGAGGAATCTGCACATCTCAACACCAAGAGGAAGAATGTGTCGAGGAAGCATGCCTAGCAACACAGTATTGGTGTTGAGGAATTTGCACGTCTCAACACCAAGAGGAAGAATGTGTTGAGGAAGCATTCCTAGAAACACAGTAGTGGTGTTCAGGAATTTGCACATCTCAACACCAAGAGGAAAATGTGTTGAGGAAGCATGCCTAGCAACACAGTAGTGGTGTTAAGGAATTTTCACATCTCAACACAAAGAGGAAGAATGTGTCAAGGAAGCATGCCTAGCAACACAGTAGTGTTGTTGAGGAATTTGCACGTCTCAACACCAAGAGGAAGAATGTGTTGAGGAAGCATGCCTAGAAACACAGTAGTGGTGTTCAGAAATTTGCAGATCTCAACACCAAGAGGAAGAATGTGTTGAGGAAGCATGCCTACCAACATAGTAGTGGTGTTGATGAATTTGCACGTCTCAACACCAAGAGGAAGAATTTGTTGAGGAAGCATGCCTAGCAACATAGTAGTGGTGTTGATAAATTTGCACGTCTCAACACCAAGAGGAAGAATGTGTTGAGGAAGCATGCCTTGCAACACAGTAGTGGTGTTGAGTAATTTGCAAGTCTCAACACCGAGAGAAAAATGTGTTGAGGAAGCATGTCTAGCAACACAGTGGTGGTGTTGAGGAATTTGCACGTCTCAACACCAAGAGGAAGAATGTGTTGAGAAAGCATGCCTAGAAACACAGTAGTGGTGAAGAGGAATTTGCACGTCTCAATACCAAGAAGAAAATATGTTGAGGAAGCATGCCTAGAAACACAGTAGTGGTGTTGAGGAATTTGCACGTCTCAACACCAAGAGGAAAATGTGTTGAGGAAGCATGCCTAGCAACACAGTAGTGGTGTTGAGGAATTTTTGCATCTCAACACCAAGAGGAAGAATGTGTCGAGGAAGCATGCCTAGCAACACAGTAGTGCTGTTGAGGAATTTGCACGTCTCAACAGCAAGAGGAAGAATGTGTCGAGGAAGCATGCCTAGCAACATAGTAGTAGTGTTGAGGAATCTGCACGTCTCAACACCAAGAAGAAGAATGTGTCGAGGAAGCATGCCTAGCAACGAAGTAATGGTGTTGAGTAATTGGCAAGTCTCAACACCAAGAGGAAAATGTGTTGAGGAAGCATTCCTAGCAACACAGTGGTGGTGTTGAGGAATTTGCACGTTGATGAGTCCTAAAAAGTGCATATTTCTATATATTTTTCTTGGCATTTAACTCATCTTTTGTGCATTAATTCTACATTTTATCCCATATTCTGTATTTTCTTTGTTTTCAAGAATAAATATTTTTATTAACTAATTTTGCATTTTTAGGTAATAAATAAAGGTTGGATGAATAGCGGAGCGGAAAAGAGCAGAAAAGTGGTGAAAAGCCGGGAGGAATTACACAAGGAAGCCGCGAAGAATGTTGTGCACAAGACCAAAAGGCTAGAAATGGGCTTAACAAGGAAGAATTGTTCTTAAAGGAGATATGGGCTTGGCATACCCAAGGCCCAAAACCCTTATCCAAACCCATTTCCAATATCCATACCCGTCTCCTTCGTCAGCCGTCAGATTGGATCACATCTGAATCCAATGGTCGCAGCATCGCTAGTACATCAAAGTCTGAAGCTCCTGTCTAACACTACAGCACCTAACTCCATCTTGAGTCGTCAGTTTCGTTGTATCAGGCATCCGACGGTCGATACCAGCCTCTTCACTTGTAGCCGTTAGATCAATCTGTCATTTCCGCATCCCACGGCTCAGCTTCGCGAATCATCGAGACTTGATGAAACCGCTCAACACCCAAACACCTAACACCTATACCCGCAGAACCAAACACACCCCTATCCCTAATTCCATCGACTCCACCTCCATCTTCTCCACTCCGTCTGCAACAGCCTCACCTTCACCACCAACTCCTCTAACTCCACTGCCTCAACCACCACAACCACCACCAAAAGCCATCATGGCTATTACCTAACGAAACCCTATCTATTTCCCCCTTCTTTCTAGCCAGCTATCATACCAATTTCTCTCCTAGGGTTTCAGAGACAGGAAAGAAGAGAAATTGGTAAAATAGCTCGAGCTAGAGGAGCAGTTGGAACAACAGGAGACGCAGGAGAGGAAATTGAAGTATGGGTCGACACTTTGGAGCAGTTATCAGAGATTAGGTGAGTCGATTTTGATTTCTATTTCACAACAGAAACCCTAATTTTACAAATTGAATATTTTTGGAAATTGTTGATTGTAACTAGAAATAGCAGAGTGGGTGAAGATAATTGAGTAAAATCAGAGCTGTTAGGTGAGTCAATTTTGGATATTTGGTAAACCCTAATTTCACTGATTTGGGGGATTTATGGGATTTTGCTTATATGTATAAATAGGTGTTAAGGGTTGTGAATTTGGGCATTCCTGGGCTAGCCAGTGCTTCACCCAAGAGGACTGGAATAGCCAGTGCCTCAAGGGTTAGTTCTTAGTTTAAATTGTCTTGTAAATTTCAGTTCATTTTAGAATTTAATTTCAGTTCATGTTCTAAATTAATCTGCTAGGGTTTAGATGAAACCCTTAATCACATGTTAAGATAATTCAAGTTCATATTATTGTTCTTATAATGCTTCATAACTTTAGGGATGCTAGTTAGCTACATTGATCAAATGAACCTGTGATAATCTGTACTGTAAGAAGACAGTTTATGCTAGGGGGGAATTAGTGAAGTTGGTTGATAAGTTATCCATTTGAGATCCCACCATAGAATAAGAACTGTGCTTAATTGAGAAAGGAATGAGAGTTAGCTAATTGAACCAAATTAGCCTGTGATAGGTTGTGCTGTAAGAAGACAGCCTATGCTATGGGTGAGTTAGGAAGATTAACTGATAAATCATTCTTTGTAGTTTTCTTTGGAAAGGAACAAGAACATAATTTGAATAAATATTGCCTTAGCATAGGATTAAGAAGGTGGATTCAAGACCCTAGTAGTGTTACCACAACTGTTTACTTTGATCTTCTTTGCTTCTTTTATTCAATGCACTCTTTCCATCACTGCCACTGTTTTTCTTTGTTTCTTTGGCTCTTTACTTCACTACCTTGCACTTAGAGAGTATCTTAGGAGAATTTCAATACACACCCTAGTCCATGTGGATTCGACCCGTATTTGCACACTCACTACAACTGACCTTGTGCACTTGCAGGTATCATTTCTGTGACTCTTTTAGAGAGCCACCAAGTTTTTGGCGCCGCTGCCGGGGACTGGTGTTGTGTAGTTGAAAAAAAAAAAAAATTTGCTCTTGCCTTTCTGTTTTCCACCTGTAGTGTAACTTAGTATAGCTTTAATGTTGCTGTTTTAGTGTAGCTGTAATTTTGTATCTTTAGCTGTAACTTAGAGCATCTGCATCTGCATATTAGTGTAATCATAAGCATCTTAGTTTAAGCATTTTTTCATTTCTTGCATCATCCTGCATTCTTTGCTTTCTTCCCTGTTCGCTGCCTCTGCTGAGCTGCTGTGCTTGTGCTACTGTGGTGCTCCTGCTTGTGCCAGGCCAAGACTGCTGCTGAGCTGCTGTGGCTGCTGTTGCATCCTGTTGCTGCTGAACTACCCCTGTTGCTGCCTGTTGCTGTTGTTGAACTGTACTGCTGCTGCTGCTACTGCTGAGTCCCTTCTGCTCTGCTGCGCTTGCTGCTGCTGTGCAATTGTTGCTTTGAACCAGGCTCTTGCACTGAATTGTAGCTGCTGGCTAGCCCTTGCTTGCTAGCGAGCTAGCTAGCTGAATCTGCCCCTGGTGCTGCCTTAAAGCCCCTGCTGCTGGTGCAAAGCCCTGAACTGGTGAAGTTGCTGAGCCTTGATTGCTGGTGAAGCTGCTACCTGCTATTGCAAAGCCCTTGCTTGCTTGCTTTGTCATATTTGGGCTTCACCATTTTGAACCTGAACTGGTGCTCCTGCTGCTACTGAAGCTGCTGCAGCTGGTGTAAGATAAAGCCCAACTGGGCTTGTGAAGTAAACTGATTTGAACTAATCCCAACTGGGATGAAGCTGCAGAAGGAGAGGAAATTGAACCAAGCCCAACTGGGCCTTGAGTGTTGAAGCCAAAGCTTAGGATGATCCAAAGCCCAACTGGAAGAATGTGTTGAGGAAGCATGCCTTGCAACACAGTAGTGGTGTTAAGTAATTTGCAAGTCTCAACACCGAGAGGAAAATGTGTTGAGGAAGCATGCCTAGCAACACAGTGGTGGTGTTGAGGAATTCGCACGCCTCAACACCAAGAGGAAGAATGTGTTGAGAAAGCATGACTAGAAACACAGTAGTGGTGTTGAGGAATTTGCACGTCTCAATACCAAGAAGAAAATATGTTGAGGAAGCATGCCGAGAAACACAGTAGTGGTGTTGAGGAATTTGCACGTCTTAACACAAAGAGGAAAATGTGTTGAGGAAGCATGCCTAGAAACACAGTAGTGGTGTTGAGGAATTTTCGCATCTCAACACCAAGAGGAAGAATGTGTCGAGGAAGCATGCCTAGCAACACAGTAGTGCTGTTGAGGAATTTGCACGTCTCAACACCAAGAGGAAGAATGTGTCGAGGAAGCATGCCTAGCAACACAGTAGTATTGTTGAGGAATATGCACATCTCAACACCAAGAGGAAGAATGTGTCGAGGAAGCATGCCTAGCAACACAGTAGTGGTGTTAAGGAATTTGCACGTCTCAACACCAAGAGGAAGAATGTGTTGAGGAAGCTTTCCTAGCAACACAGTAGTGGTGTTGAGGAATTTGCACGTCTCAATACCAAGAGGAAGAATTTGTTGAGGAAGCATGCCTAGAAACACAATAGTGGTGTTGAGGAATTTGCACGTCTCAACACCAAGAGGAAGAATGTGTCGAGGAAGCATGCCTAGAAACGCAATAATGGTGTTGAGTAATTGGCAAGTCTCAACACCAAGAGGAAGAATGTGTTGAGGAAGCATGCCTAGAAACACAGTAGTGGTGTTCAGGAATTTGCACATCTCAACACCAAGAGGAAGAATGTGTTGAGGAAGCATACCTAGCAACACAGTAGTGGTAATGATGAATTTGCACGTCTCAACACCAAGAGGAAGAATGTGTCGAGAAAGCATGCCTAGCAACACAATAGTGGTGTTGAGGAATTTGCACGTCTCAACACCAAGAGGAAGAATATGTTGAGGAAGCATTCCTTGCAACACAGTAGTGGTATTGAGGAATTTGCAAGTCTCAACACCAAGAGGAAAATGTGTTGAGGAAGCATATCTAGCAACACAGTGGTGGTGTTGAGTAATTTGAAAGTCTCAACACCAAGAGGAAAATGTATTGAGGAAGCTTGCCTAGCAACACAGTGGTGGTGTTGAGGAATTTGCACGTCTCAACACCAAGAGGAAGAATGTGTCGAGGAAGCATGCCTAGCAACACAGTTGTGCTGTTGAGGAATTTGCAAGTCTCAACTCCAAGAGGAAGAATGTGTCGAGAAAGCATGCCTAGCAACACAGTAGTAGTGTTGAGGAATCTGCACATCTCAACACCAAGAGGAAGAATGTTTCGAGGAAGCATGCCTAGCAACACAGTATTGGTGTTGAGGAATTTGCACGTCTCAACACCAAGAGGAAGAATGTGTTGAGGTAGCATGCCTAGAAACACAGTAGTGGTGTTCAGGAATTTGCACATCTCAACACCAAGAGGAAGAATGTGTTGAGGAAGCATGCCTAGCAACATAGTAGTGGTGTTGATAAATTTGCACGTCTCAACAACAAGAGGAAGAATATGTTGAGGAAACATGCCTTGAAACACAGTAGTGGTGTTGAGTAATTTGCAAGTCTCAACACCGAGAGGAAAATGTGTTGAGGAAGCATGCCTAGCAACACAGTGGTGGTGTTGAGGAATTCGCACGTCTCAACACCAAGAGGAAGAATGTGTTGAGAAAGCATGCCTAGAAACACAGTAGTGGTGTTGAGGAATTTGCACGTCTCAACACCAAGAAAAAGATATGTTGAGGAAGCATGCCTAG